>NC_060286.1:18055374-18062696 GCF_021613505.1 Equus quagga
GAAAAGATGCTCAACATCATAGTCATCCCCTGATGACTACAAATTGTTAATAAAAAGGGAAAGCGTGCGTATGTATGTGTGTATGTGGGGGATGACGAGGGAGGTGTCAGAGAAGTCTCTGTACTGTCCGCTCAGTTTTTTTCTAAACCTAAAACAGCTCTTAAGAAAAGGGTATATTAATTTTTTAAAAAAATAAGCTTCCTCCTCTATAATATATATATATGTAAGTCTTGTGAAAGGACTTCAATCTGAAATGGAACCAGAGGCTATGAAATGAAGAGCTTCTCACGTGCGCCCTCAGAAGACCCAACAAGAACAGAGAGACAGACTTCCCGTAACTCCCTGACTTACAGAAGGCGGGGCCTTATCTCCTGGCCAATGAATATCCGCCAAGAATGTCTCCCCGTCCTCAAGCCAACGAAGTCATTGCTGGGAGTGTGGGTGGACTTCTCCCTCTTTGCACTTCTTGCCCAGAAATACGACCTGCCTCAAACCCTTCAACAGACTCACCTGTAGCTTGCGAGGGCATGCATTTCCCAGACTGCAATTTGCTGCCATTCCTGAATGAACTTAATTTCTGGGAATTTGTGCTTGCCTCAGTTTACCTCTTTCTTGAGGTTGACAGTATTAATTTTTAAAATATGCATATAGGTAATACACAGTGTTGGCAAAGGAGCTAGGAAAGGGACTCCTCACCATAGACTACTGGTGAGGGTGTACACTGGAGACATTTTTATTATTATTATGAAACATCTTACTAAGAAACTAAACCCTGTGGTTTCATGGTGCCTAATTTTCATGCAGCATCTGCATCACTTGGGAGCTTGTCAGAAATGCAGAAGCTCAGGTCCCACCCCATCCTACTAATTTGGAATCTGCATTTTAACAAGATCCATCAAGTGATCCACGTGCACGTTAGAGTTTCAATAGCCCTGCCATGAAGTGAGTCCAAATGAAAAGGATGAGATTCAAGAGGAAAGGAAGACTCAGCAGACATAGTCAATACGTGAGTAAATCTAAACAAGCATTAACTTTACTTTAAAAAGTAATAGTAATGTCTGCTGGGCTTAAACAAGACAGACAGACCTAACAAACATGAAAACAAAAGCACACCAGTCAGGAGGGAAGCTGCTGGATTTCAAGCGTTCTGAGGGTCTGGTAGTGTTTAAAAAGAAAGTAAAGATATTAGTTAACTTGAGACTTTGGTAAATTAAGCAGGTATGTTTACATTTCCAGGTTAACCAGAGAAAGAAGAGGAATGAACTACAGTTGTGCCTCGGTGTCTGTGGGGGATCGGATCAGGACCCCATGCGGGTACCAAAATCCGCCGAAGCTCGAGGCCCTCAGTCACCCACCACTGATCATCGGGGTGCCCATGGCCAAGTGTATATAACTTCCTCATTGATGGGTGTAAGGTGGGGCCTGAATGAGAAAATGACAACAGCAGCCAAGTAGGTTTCTTGTCACCGGTTATTAGGAGACCATGAAACATCAAGGCTTGTGCCATGCTATTCCCACATGACTCATACCCTGGCAGCAATAGATCAGAGCCCGAGATGTCCTTTTTCTCTAGTTGCATCCTGAGAATTTGCGTGCTTGCTACTTTGTGTTAGACAAATCTCTCTTACCTCTCCTGAAATGAGGGTGGAAGGGGATCTTGAATTTCTGCCTGGGCCTTTGACACAGTTCAACTGCTAAAGAGAAACACTGAGAGCTGAGACATCAGTGGAAATATTTAATTATTACAGTTACTGCCCAAGATGGCACCTTGAGTTGTGGTAAAAAAAAGGGAGGGGGTGGGGAGCGGGTTCAAGGCTTTGCTGAAAAATCTGCCTGAAGGATGTCAATTCTTAGAGTTTAGTATCTTTCATTCACTGATTTATAAAAAGAATCTAAGTTACTTTTGAAGCATGGCAGGAAAAGGAAGTTTTCCCTAAACATTCTGGGAGATTCACTGGCAATATAAGATTGTGAGGGACCCTGAAATTCTGTTAGACTATTGTTTAAACTGTGAGGCTCCCCCTCTTCAAGGAATGATAGCTGTGTGTGGAAATAGGCTGGGATAATTGGTAGTTTCCTTGTGCTCATTTTGTATTTGGTGATCAGGAAAAATTTTAAACGTGGTGTACTTTGAAAAGGCGCTTCAGAAATCCAAAGGGATATCCACTTTGCCCATTACATGGGACAGAATGATTAAAATTCCTACATCACCAGTGGTCACAATGGTCAGATCTTGCCACCAGAGATGGACAAAATTGAAAAGATGCCAGTAATAAACTCAGGTAATAAACAGAGAAAATGATACTGGCTGTGAAAACAGGCACAGGCTCCCAGTAAGCACTGTCAGACACTACTGAGTTTCCTGGCTAGGGCTTTAAACAGTAACTTCTTCATGGGTTTCTCACCTAATATGCCTTATCTAAATTTAAAGAGAGATGTGACCATTCACAAGGCAAATTCACAGATAAAATCTTTACAAAACAACTTTGAAAGAGAGGACCTGGAAGAATAGAAAGCTGTGATGTTGTGAGAGGAAGATTATTTGGGGAGAAGATTTGGAGTTTCCAGCTTGGGATGGGAAGATGAGGGGATGAGGGCACTGTCTCCTGGCTGTTTTTCCTGGGCTTTCAAGAAGGAAACCACAGCGGGCAGGGAGTATTCGGCTGGCCTCACCCCACACCAGGTTCTCTGGCTTCTCTTCTCCTCAGCATGTGGAAGGGCAAATTGGTTTAGTCCTTTTCCATAACTCACCTCAAACTAACCCAGTAATACTAGAGAAGGAAGAGCAAGGCTGCGAAGGGCCAATTAACAGACACACATTGAGAAGACGCCTACTGACTCACTAGGAAATCCAATTCTCACTGTGATATCCAACCAGACTTCTGGAAAACCTACCTGATATTGGTTACTAGGGTCATGGGATAAAGGCTGAGGGACAGTCACATGGACTGGGCTGAACTGGGGAAGAGAGGGTCTCACAGTGAAGACTCATCTGTATTTGACGGTCCCAGTGATAGCTGGACTGTTTTGTGTTTGATGACATTATGGAGATTACTATGACCCCAATCATGAGATGTTGGAAAACAAGTGCAGTCACAGAGAATCGTAATAGAAGGAATCAGGAATGACCCAAAAGAGGCCATTTGAACCAGCCCGAGGCAGGCTGCCCCAGTGTCTCCTTTTCACTAAAAGGCAAAACAACTGGCATTCCTGTTTTCCCAAAGATGTACATCCTGCTCTACCAGATGCTGAGAGGCAGACTGTTGCAGGGCATGGATGGTGTTGGTGGTGAACCGTCAGAGGAGTGGCAGATAAGAAGGCATGTTCGTGAGCCAGTGTTTCCTTCTGTTCATGTAAGAGTTGCTTGGTCAAACTCTCTGGTCATTGCTCACTGGTGATTTAATGAAACTACAAAAGGAACGATGTAGCACCTGTAGGACTGGATCTCTCACGGTCCCCAGTGACAGCTGCAACCAGGGCAAAACTCTTGGCAAGCACTCAACTGGGTAACGTCCATAGTTCAAAGTTCTGGGAAGTGAGCAAGAGAGGGCTCACCAGGTTAAGGATGAAGCTGCTTTTGTGCCCACACAGTAAATGGCTGTTTCAAAAACTATGCCTTCCATTTCACCCAGTCTCTCTGAATGTAGGGATCCTCTCCATACAGACTAAGGGTGAGGCCCCTTAAAGGACACGTGACCCCGATGTCCTTTCTCTCTAGACCCGTTACAACATCAGATTCCTCTGGAGAAACCATATGCCTGAGTCCAGATGCGCTGGACAAGAGAAATAGTCAAGAGTTTCAGGGGATCCTAGTTACAGATTCAAAGATAATGCAAATTCCTGGAAACTCCAGTCAGATGGCAAAGACTAAGTGTTTGAGGATATGGAGGAGGAAGGATCGGAGGTGGACAGGTTTTACTAGGCCTACAAGTCAGACACTGAGGACAAAATTATCCTCTACAGTGGTCTCATCACTCCCTGAGTTGTTCTCTTTTTTTAAACTTTTTATTTTGAAATTATTTTAGACTTACAGAAATGTTGCAACAATAGTACAGGGTTCCCTTTGCCCTTCATCTGGCTACCCCTAATGTTAACACCTTACAAAACCATAGCACAAATATCAGAATCAGGAAATTAACATTCATATAATACTACCAACCATGCGAGTATCATTGGACCTAAGCAATTGCTACTTGGAGAAAGGACTTACTCAAAGGGTGGTATATTGGCTGCTAAAAATGGAAACATGTAGAGCTGTCTTGTCCCAACAAACCTGTAAAGATGAAATAGTACCAGGCCCAGGACCACAGGTGAGACGGGAGTAATTGGGAGTCTGTCCCCACCTCCAGCTTTCCCCTTTAGCTCTCAGTTGGGTTATCTGAAAAGCACATGGAGCGCAGATGTTAACTGAAGATTACAGAAAACTAGCTGACCTTGTGCTAACTGTGGCTGCCAGTGTTCCTCTGTAGGAAGATCTTTCTAAATCACCCCTGACTGGCATCCTTTTATCGATCTTACTAGGGCATTGCTTTCAATCCCAGTACATTTTCGACATCAACAGCAGTTTGCTCTCACTTGGCAGCGAGTGGTTTCCAGTCTCGCCTCCAAGATCTTTCAGTTCTCTAACATTTGTCATCTTCTGTTAGGGTGGGAATTAAACAGACGTCCTAAACCTGACTCAGATATTGAAAGTACTCCTTAGGTTGATGGCCTACTGATCAGAGGGGACTCAGAAGCAATCATTTCTGAAGCTCAGCCTTTCCATATTGAATTTATATTGAAAGGCAGTGTGCTATTAAGCATGGCAAAGTTCAGGAGCCCTTGCTCAGATAGAAACCTTTCTGGAAGTGTCATTGCCCGGGGAAACCAGAGGAATTGTACAGGCAAAGGCTTTTGTCCATCCATGAAGTCGCTCCCCCTAAACAGAGACACAGGAATTAATTTTTATGTGTAATACTGGAGATGTCATGTATCTGGGTGTTAAGTGACAGCCACTTCAGTCAGTCACCAGAGAAGCACTGGAATGTCTCTGAGGCCACTCCCCTCCCTCGAGGGCAAAGTCTGTTCTTCTAGCAGCTGATGAAGGTACCGGTCACTCCATGAGGGCCACCGCTCCTTGCAGGCACCCCTCTCCTTGAGCCTACAGGCCCAAGGTTCTGCAGCAAGCCTTGTTGCTTTTTCCTTTTTTAACCCTGCCCATGCCTTGGCTAACAGTCCCTCATGAAACTCTCTTCAATTACCCAGTGTAAAAGTGCCACTTATTTCCTGACAGAACTCTCCTATAACTCAACACGGACACTGTTTTGACCAGATTTATGAGTTTAGGACCAAAACTCTGAGCACCTGCTATAGGTGTATCAGCGTGGTGTGTTTCCATATGTTAGCCCGTGTGACACCACAATAAGCCTTTCACATGTAAGGAAACTGGGTTCAGAGTCCTCCTTATGTACAGTGCCAAGGATCACCACGCTATTAAGGAGCAGGGTCAGACTGGAACCTGCTAGGTCTCCCATAAACATCTACAGGTTCCCCCCACTATCCAGAAGTAGAGCGTTCCTGTGAAACCTTTCCTAAGCCAAAATGGTGTAAAGCAAAGAACTAACTACCATTAATTCATATGGGAATAACTTTTGAGCATTTCCACACCCCCAAAAATAATCTACCAAATCATACCAAATAACACTAACGTAGAGTAAGAGCAGAAATGACATGATAAGGACACAGCCTATATACGGTGGAAATCAAGCAGTGTAGACTCACTTACTGTCATCGAGAAGATAGTGAGCACACTGCAAGGCTGAGAGGTGGTGGTGACGCAGATGGCATGTTGGGCCGAGGTGTCCCAAGTTGGGCTGGTGGGAGGGGCAGGGGTGTAGGAGAGAGGAAGAGGGTCATCTACTAACGTCCCATCACTGTCTGAATCCATCAGGGCAGGCAGGTCCCTAACGTCTACACCCTCTTCTGTGTCTGCCTGCTTTGCTGTCGCAGGTCGGTGGAGGTTCATCTTCTGCTGTGACTTTTGAGGAAGGCTTGAAATAGGACAGATGGTCGACTCCTCAGAGTCTGTACGGGCTCACTGGAAGACAAACGCTGGACGCTATTTTCACTTGGTGCCTTTTTTCGTAAACGCAAAAGTCCTCTTCGGATTCCACTGCGAAAGCAGGTACTAATGTAGATCTTTCCTACAAGGTAAGTGGCCCTCAAGCGACACTCCCGGTAGCGGGAGAAACCTGTACTTGCTTGGAAGACATGCTAGGAACCCTGGGCTCTCAGAAAAAGGCTTGTTAAAGGACTGAGTGGTAAGGGTGGGATTAGGACTACGTTTTTCCACTGATCACCCGAATTACAACTACCTGGGATGATTTCTATAACTCGCTTCTTGGAACTGCCAGTATTTTTCCGAACCCATTAGCTCTCAGCAGTCGCTGTACCTCTGTTTTGACCCTCTTGCACATTGGATTGCAGGATTAGTAATTAACTCTGATCTTGGCAGACACTTCCTCCCACTCAGTCGCGAGGGGATTGGCCCCCACTCTAGGCGATCTCACACAGCAGCTTAGAGAGTGTCCCCTGCCGGCCCAAAGGGAGTAAGGACAAAGGTTCCAACTGCGCCTGCTTCCCAGCGGGGTGGAGAGACGCCCCGCCAACCCGTGACTCCTCCGAGCCAGGCCGCCCCTTTCCGGCGCAGATCCGCATGGCGGCGACGGTGACCGTGGAGCCCGCGGGCCGCTGCCTCTGGGACGAGCCCGTGCGCATCGCCGTGCGCGGCCTGGCCCCGGGGCAGCCGGTCACGCTGCGCGCGTCCCTGCGCGACGAGAAGGGCGCGCTCTTCCGGGCCCACGCGCGCTACCGCGCCGACGCCACGGGCCAGCTGGACCTGGAGCGCGCGCCCGCGCTGGGCGGCAGCTTCGCGGGGCTCGAGCCCATGGGGCTCCTCTGGGCCCTGGAGCCCGAGAAGCCCCTGCTGCGGCTGGTGAAGCGGGACGTGCAGACGCCGTTCGCCGTGCAGCTGGAGGTGCTCGACGGCCACGAGCCCGAGGCCGGGCGGCTGCTGGGCCGGGCGGTGCACGAGCGCGCCTTCCTGGGGCCCGGGGTGCGGCGGGAGCCCGTGCGCGCGGGCCGGGTGCGCGCCACGCTCTTCCTGCCGCCAGGTGAGCCCCCCGCTTCCCTATTCTATCAGCCAGTCTTTCTCCTGTTTCCTTGGCTTCTACCGAGAGGAAGGAGGTGGCTCCAAC
The DNA here is from genome assembly GCF_021613505.1 of Equus quagga. Taxonomy (NCBI): domain Eukaryota; kingdom Metazoa; phylum Chordata; class Mammalia; order Perissodactyla; family Equidae; genus Equus; species Equus quagga. The sequence goes on from NC_060286.1 coordinate 18,062,610, forward strand.
ATTCTGGAGGTCCCTGGGGCCTTACACTGTCAAGGACACAGGCGTGAAATGTAGGCCGGCTGGGGAGATGTTCTGCTGATCCAAAAC
>NC_060286.1:18062706-18062771 GCF_021613505.1 Equus quagga
GGAAATCTGAAGTTCCTGGATAATTTTACCATTACATAAAAAGCAAGTGGCCAATGAATAAAAAA